>NC_056725.1:613226154-613263654 GCF_019279795.1 Protopterus annectens
CAGAACTGATGTCATGTAAATGGGAGGGGACTAACTCAGTGATTGACAGTGCTTTATCTTCGGACCGAGGTAAAACTGCTACTTCAGAAACGAGCCAGTGCCCCTTTAAAGTGACATGTCAATACAAATCAAAGTAACAGATCAAACTAGTGAATGTAAAACATAAACTTGTAGTTTTCCACAAGCACATTTAAATTATTTGTGCTAATAATTAATTTGTGCTGTACTGCGGTGGTGGTGCTGCGGTAGCATTGTCGCCTCACAGTAAGACATTGTCCTGTTCAATTCTCAGCTAAAGCGTCTTCTGTGTGGAGACATGCGTGAATGGGCGTACCTTCGTTGAAGATTGTACGTCAGGGCTGGCAACTCGGTACGTAAAAATCTGCTGCCAATCATTAGCGGACCGGAGTTCCGCTGTGGCGACCCCTAACCGGGAAAAGCCGACAGATACAACAACATTTAAATTATTTGTGCTAATAAAAAGTATTTTATGTTGACAGTTTAATTTAAACAAGGATATTTATCTGAATTCAGTCCGATTTGCTACTCTGTCTCTCAGCATTCTAAAAGCACATTACAGTTGCCAGAGAAGTCACTCATGTCAACAGAATCTAGCACAAAGAACTGAATTTTTTTATATTTCTCACACTGCAAAGCACGCGTCACTAGAGCATTACTAGTGTCCCCTTTTCTTTTTGCTAATGAATGTTCATAAATTCTACGAGATCACTTCCTAATAGTCTTTCCAACATACAAGCAGGAGCATGAATTACAGTGAGCAAAGTAAACAATCCCCTTCGAACCACAATTGTGCCTTTAGTATGAAAAAATACTCATATTTAAATGACTAATCAAAATACTCATCTTATTTGAGATAAAGTGGCATTGCTTGCATTTAAAAATCCCAGAGGTACCCTCTCCGATTCTTTTCGGTCCCAGTCTGTTTTTCTAGAATGAATCTGATAGAATTCACTCTTTTGTAGGTGAAAATTGGGTGTTCTCCTAAAATTCTTGCAACATCCCCATTTCCTAAAATTATCTTCCAGTTATTCTGGGGAATATCTCTGATAATAGTCATGTCAATGGTGACTGGGAGTGGAAAGCCACCCTTACAGACAATTGGAAGACTTGTCTGGGGGGGGGGTGTATCTCCTCAATGGCCAACAAACAAACAGGGCTACTTTGACCCTCATCGCCACACCAGACATTTGTTTGTAGTGTTTTCCTGCAAAAGTAAAACAGTTATTGTCCAGACAGTGCAGACCCTGTTTTTGCCAACACCGTCATGGCACGGTGTGAAAAGGAATACTTTAAACCTCACCAGCTGTATCAAATGTGGCTTTCTATAAGAGATTTATTGATGACCAGTTTATTGTGTAGAAAGGGTCTGGAGATGAATTCAGCAAACTACTTGAATGGTTTAATTACAGCAGCCCTTTTCTGAAGTTCAATAAATAGTGGTTCTGGGATGTCCATTCATTTTTTGGACATCAATTTGACTTTCGATGTATCTGATGGTTGAATCAAGACTTTAGATCAACAGGAAGGAAACTTTCTGAACAATTATTTACATAGACAAAGTCAGCACATACATCAAATGAAGGAAGTGGTGAAGGAAAAGTTAATATGGCTCAGCAGATTAACAAGCAATGATACATTTTTCAAGGAAGAAACAAACATGAAAGCATTTCTTCATGGCCAGGGGATATGATTTTGATTGGCTAGCTACCATCATTGGGTGAAACTCATTTGTTACAGACTGGGAAAGCTAAACCAGTCCTTGGAAAGGACAAGAACCGTTGTTCGTTGGCCAATGAGGAGATAAACACCCACCAGACGTGTCTTCTGATTGGCTATAGAAGTGTCTTTCCACTCCCCATCACCAATGACATGACTATCATCACAAATATCCTCCAGAATACCTGGAAAATAATTTTAGGCGATAGGGATGTTGCAAGAATTTTAGAACACTTGATTTTCACCTACAAAAGGATGAATTCTATCATATCTATTCTAGAAAAACAGACTGGACTGAAAAAAATTGGAGAGGGTACCTTTGAGATTTTTAAATGCGGCAAATGCAAGCACTGCCACTTTCTCTTGAATACGAGTATTTTCATTAGTCATTTAAATATGAATATTTTTGCATACAAAGTGCAACTGTGGTTCGAAGGAGGTTCTCACTGTGACTAATGTGCCTGTTTTTATGTTGGAAAGACCAAAGGGACACTTTCTCGTAGAATTTCTGAACATTCATTAGCAATAAGAAAAGGGGAGACTAGTAATGCCTTAGTGAGACATGTTTTGCAGTGTGAGAATTATAAAAAATTTCAGTTCTGTGCTAGATTCTGTTGACATGAGTGACTTCTCTGGCAACTATAACATACTTTTACAATGCCAAGAGTGAGTATAGCAAGTCAGACAATGCGGATAAATATCGTGGTTTAAATTAAATTGTCAACATAAAATGATTTTACTAGAACAATTTATATACACGTCACTTTAAAAGCTGGGGAAAAGAATATCGGATATTTTATCATGTGATTTGTTGGACACCATTTTTAAACCTTATATGTGTTGCATTACATTTAGCTGATGAAGTTCTTGGTGTACGCATAAAGAATGAAAGCACTCATTTTAAGAAGAGGTCGTGGTGACAACCTAAGTTTGCTGAGTAGAATGTGTTTCTAGTGTTTTGGTTTGTTTGTTCTATGGCGTTTTGGTATAATCTGCAAATAAAGCCAACTTTTCTTGATCACCATATCTAGTTATATCCTTGAATTTCTTAGCTCCCCTCCCCCCTTTTTTTTGCCAGTGGCTCTAAACATAAAGCAAACAACCTTGCCTTGTTCCTCTTTTCACACAACTTATCGGAGAGAAACCCTCCCACTTTAATTCTTGCTGTCGAGCCTTCATATTTCCTGCTTATTAACATTGTATTAGAGAATGTAAATGCTTCCATTACTCTATTCATAAAATCCCAGCTTACTCTGCTGAATTCTCTTTCCATCAAGACCCACCAATGACAATGGTACTTTCTTACATTCTGCTTCCCACTGGGTCATCATTGTTTTGTTAACGTGGTCAAACGTTTGCCTCTCCTCCACAAAGTACACTGATCCATATCTATCAATTTTGGCAACAACTTTGCCATTCTTATAGCTAATATAGACATAAACCTTTATGATCCTGGTTTAAAACTGAAATGGGTTTATAAAAGGTTGGGTCTGATGGGTTTTTATTCTCTTTGGGTAATACAGCCATCACAGATTTTTTTTCCAAGATACTAGTGCTTCTTTTCACTGCGGTGGTAGTGCTGCAGTAGCGTTGTCGCCTCACAGTAAGACATTGTCCTGTTCGATTCTCAGCTAGAGCGTCTTCTGTGTGGAGACATGCCTGAATGGGCTTACATTCGTTGAAGGTTGTGCGTCAGGGCCGGCAACTCGGCACGTAAAAATCTACTACCAATCATTAGCGGACCGGAGTTCCGCTGTGGTGAGCCCTAACTGGTAAAAAGCCGAAAGACACAAACACACACACACACACTAGTGCTTCTTTTCCTTTTAACATACTATTGAATAAAATCTTCCAGGTCTTTATCACCTTCTTCCCTCCTTACTTCCAAACTTCCACATTAATGCCATATGTCCCTGGAGACTTCTCTGCAGATTGATGACGCATCACTTTTCTCTCATTTTTTCCTATCTTAAGTATTAGTTGTTGAGTCTCAAGATGTACAAGTCTTTACCTTCAAGTAAGACTTGAAACAATTCTAAGGAAAGAGATGGTCACACAGCTCAACTAAATGTACTTCTGCAACATAGTTGCTGCTACTACAATGGCATTGGCATCGACATTAACCCCTTTTCCTCCATTTATTCATAGGGTTGCGGTGTCACATCAACAACGATTCATCCTTAAAACGTCTCCCAAGATGTATGCCATTCTTCAACGCAAACTAGTTTACCATCATAATTAAGCTGTCTAATGAGAGGTTAATCATTTATTTACAATATATAAATGAATGAATGAATAAATAAATCAAAAGAAAGTTGGAATTTAAGCAGCATCTGTATGGCAAATTAAAGTCAGAAGTTCAAGCTCTGCAAGTAATACACCTCTCCATCAGGCACGGTGACTATGCTACTACAAATCACTTACTATTTAGGATATTCATTAATGAAGTTATTAGGAATCTGCAAGTGTAATTTTCAGACAATGGCACAATAACACACTAACATGCAATAATGAACAATACTTACAAATACACACTAATGGTGCTGCGGTAGCGTTGTCGCCTCAAAGTGTTCGATTCTCAGTTAGAGCGTCTTCTGTGTGGCGACATGCATGAATGGGTGTTCCTTCGTTGAAGGTTGTGCATTAGGCCCGGCAAGCCAGCACGTAAAAATCTACTGCCAATCATTAGCGGACCGGAGTTCCGCTGTGGCGACCTATAACCGGGAAAAGCCGAAAGACACAACAACACACTAATTAAACAACAGTAATTATTTGTCACTGAAATCAAGGTCTCCTTACATTTCAACCCAGTAGGGCTATTTCTAAAACAAAGTTTTATTCAAAATTAAAAATTCACCATTTTTTATTTTGCGATAAGAGGAATAGGTTTGTACATACCCTGGAAAGCATCTTTAACTTATTTATGGTACGTCTCTACCAAATTAACATATTCCTTACCTCCTAGTATTAGTCATTACAAAACATCACAAGTATGTATTTAATCCAGTTATTACAAAACATCAATGGCAAATATTTCACCTTGTTTTCTTTACAAAGAAAGTTCTATTAATAATATACTTCTATGGAAAATTCCATTTCAAATTTTTACTAAGTTCTTGCTGAATGAATGATAATATACTAGCCATCTGAGCATCGAGTGCAGCAATGCCCTTTCTGACAGCCAAGGACTGATGTCAGAGAAAGCGTAACAGCTCTGCTTAATGAGCATGTGAAACTATAGGAATGCTTTCGCATTGCCACAGAATCAAATCTGTGAGGGCTCTACAACTGTCTTCTTGAAATGTAAGAATATTAATCATTTTATTTTAGATATTATTTTGGTTTAGCTTTAAGTTTAAAACTTATCTGAAGTCCTCCACTCAGACTAAAGGGGAAAAAAACATGTTTGCAATGAAGGTTGTGATCTGGTTAAAGGGGCAGAGGTGAAATACAGTTCTGAGGGAAGAATGCTATGTTTTATAATGCAAATTAGGATCAGGATGACAAATATTACACATGCACGATCACAAGATATGCTCTACACAATAAGAAATCCTTATTGTGTGTACTCATTTTGTAAAAACTGTCACGTAACAGATTCTAAGGAAAGGCATAAACGCAGTTTTGAAATTAAAAATTAAATGTTGTCCAGCTTAATGTTTGTAACAAATTAACAGCAACTTCAATTTTCACCATCTGTATAAAGGTAGATGCATAGTACCACCTATACTTTTTTACTCCTCAATTCTCAGTGACAGCCTTGGGGAAGCTTGCACACTAGGAGAAAAAGCTCTGCAGCACTACCCCTATCCCATACCATACCGGCCTTCTCACACTGCCCAGATTACCCCCCCCCCACTTTCTCACAGTTTATCACAGTCTTCATTTCCTTCCTGCAGTTATTTGTTCAGTCATCCAACGTGTTTTTTTTTCTAAGCAAGACTGCACTCTGACAGCTGTTGGAGATAAAACACATTAAAAGCCTGGAGTCTAGGGGTCTACATGCTCCAAGGTGCATTTTAAGAGTTTTTAAACAACCTTTTCACCCACTGACTGCCTGATCAAAGAAAGAAATTTAGCCTTATTCTTTATTTGTTTTTTAAAAAACTGCAGTGGAAACGCCTGAATTAAGCCAGAAGTCTGGGGGCCTAAGTCATAAGGTTTCTTGACACACTGAGATGAATTTTAGAGAGTTTATAAACAACCTTTTTCTCCAATGATTGCTTGAAAAAAATGCGATCAGAAAAGAAATGTATTACTAAACTTTTTTTCTCCTGCATCTTTTCAGCCCACCTAACTGACCAAGATAATACCTACAAATAACAGTAATAAGCTGGGGTCTGGTGGCTGCTAGTCTCCCCGAAGCCATGGGGTTTCTAAATGCTCTGTGTAATATTTTAGATTTTTAAAACAACCTTTTCATCCACCGATGGCCTGAATGAAAATCATGACTAAGAAAAGAAATTCAGTGTTACTCATAATTTTCTTTTTTCTGCAACCTTTCAACACACCCTAACTCACCAAAAACTTCCCTATAATAATTAAATTAAGTTGGGGGTCGGGGGCTGCAAATCATGGTGTTATAGATACTCTGCAACACGTTTTAGAGCTTTTTTCCAACCTTCTTATCCAATGATGGCCCGAACAAAAATTATGCATTAAAAAAAAAATTTAATTTTATTTATTTTTTTTTACGGAAGAAACCAGCTGCATCCAAGTTTTCATGCACAAAGCTGACAAAACACCAGTTCACAATAATCTAAGACAAATGCTTGCGAGTGTGCATACATCATTTCTAGGTATACTATTTGGCCCCTACTCCCTTCAACTTAAAAAAAGGGTAGTTGCTTTCTATGAATCCCCCTGGGGTAATAAACCGGGATTAAAATTAGGGCACTAATGCCCACATTTAAATATTAAGATACTGTTGTCATATTTATATGTAGCAAGTCTCCTCCCCCACTCTTCCTAAAGAAAGTCACCTTCTGTGTAAGTTTCTGATGTCAAACTGGGACAAAACTAAAAAAGTACAACACATTTTCCATCAGACATGTATAAACAGCAAGCTTATTTACTCTTCCCTCAAAAAGAAAGCCACTTGTATATGCATCAGACATCTGATTGTGAGGAAATGAAAAAATAAATGATTACAATAACGTTTCAAACTTGTTACTTCTGAAAAAAGTACACTACTTCTACACAAGTTATAGCAACCCTCTGTGCACCCCTCTCAATCTGTGAAGAAAATTAACAAAATAATGACCACACAGTGTCCCCAGACCAATACAAGATACAGTGACCTCAGAGGTTTGGGATGAATGTTAAAGAAATAATGACAATGTCTCCAATCCCTCACACAAGTACCGCAACCTTCTGTCTACACCCATGAGCAGGACTAGAATTAGACTAGGTGGGATTCAGGGCAGAGGCAATAACTAATCCCATGCCAAAATCCACTTACACAGCCATAGTGTATGGGGGGGACTACCAGCCCCAAGAATTTCTAAAGGTCTGGGTATTCTGTGATGCATTAATCCCTTATTTTTTGAGAGTAACTATTAAACTGGGCAAATGAAAACAAGATCAGATACTTTCATAAAGACAATCCCCACCAAGCAGTTTTAGCCACGTCTATGTACAATTCATATGTCTGATTAAGATAATAAAAGAAGATGACTGTGTAACGTATTTCACATTTGTTCTAAACAGTTGTCACAGATTAAAATATTGCATGTTGTTTCACATAATCATATTAGTCCTACAAAGTTAAACTAATAAGCAAACAGCAGTAGGCAGCTATTCATTTTCTTCTACAGAAGACAGCCACAGCAATTATGCCTACTCTGTTTGTGCGTATCAGGTGTCCACTTAACTATTCCATCTTACTTTTCACAAAAGCACAATACTCCATCAAAGCCATTTAGTAATGGTTTAAACTAAGCAAAGACAAGGCTTGTTATTTTCATCCAGCCAGCCACACCCAGTAGCTAAAGCCAGAACATCTGATGGCTCTGTATTACTATTTCACCTCCACAGTCCAAAAAAAAAATAAGTTGCCACATATTAAAGTATTCCACACAAATCACAAAGCAAGAAAAATATTTCCAAGCATATTTGGTTGATCAGCAGCATCAGTGTAGAAACAGTAATGACACTTTTCTCATGAAGCCATTCTTCTCACCTTAGTTGTTCAGACAAATCTCAAATCTGGAAATATTGCCCAAATTATATGGTTGATCACGGCCAGCATTACGGCAAAAACAGTGAACATGTCTCATCGTGTCATTTCGCTCATCCCAACTGCCAGTGCCCACATAATTCACAAAGCTAGAAAAAAAATCTATAAGTACCTGGTTGATAAGTGCCAGCAGCACCACTATAAAAGAACAACACTTAATTCACTGACTGTACAACATTCCTCTAATCTCTTAGGTCGCTGATTCTGAAATATGCCCATCTCTGAAATTCCTTCAGGTGACTTTGCATCTATATTTGAACACTGAGAGGTGCCTACTCTTGTGACCTTGCAACATTAAAGCTAAAATAACATGACTGATGTAGAGTACCACCCCCTGGAGCATCCTGATGCTTCAAGGGTACATTTCCTTTTATATAAACAACAAAGACTATCAGTGAGTCCCAGCTCTACCTTCCAATAAAATTTATTTCGTTGAACAGTTCCTTCTCTAGCGCCTCGGCCAACAGCCTTTACAGAGTAAAACAGTAAAACTCATAAAACACTTGCAATATATACAAAAAACCAAGTAATCAATCAATTACATAGTTAAACTATCAAATCACATAGCTTAAATATATTTAAAGTCATAGTCTTAAACAAGACATTGCCAGTTACATTCTCTATTCATTCCATGTGGATGCAAAGTCCCAAATTTCATAATCAAAATGCATTCCTTTTGTCTTAACATATTTTTTTGCCTATCAACATCATTATAATATAATGGAACATGTTCCAGAACAGACACTTTTATATTCTCAATATTTCCATGGTACACTGAGTTAAAATGTTCAGCAATAGGACTAGTAATTTTATTATTTTTAACATCTCTAATATGTTCTTTTATCCTATCTGCTAGCATTCTTTTTGTTTCTCCAATATAATATTTGTTACAATCACAGAATATGACATACACAACACCTTTGCTCATACATGTATATTTGCCTTTTGTAACAAAAATTTTGCCATTTATTTTATTCACTTCATTTACAACATGTTTACATATAGCACATTTTCCACAAGGGAATGTTCCCAAATTCTTCACAACATTTAATTCATTAGTACAAGGCTTTTATAAATGCTGTGTATCAGAAAGTCCTGTATATTTTTCCCCTTTCTATATGATGTCATTAATTTTATATTTTTCAGTGATGTTATATCTTTTTAATAAAATTCCAATATTCCATAATGATTTTATTACCAATCATAGAGAAGTTAGTGTACTTTGTAACAAAAAACATTCTCTCCTGTTCAGTCCCATATTTATTGCTCCTTTGATAGTTATTTTGTCTAGTAGTGCCCTTACTCTGTTTAAAGGCTCTATACAAGCTATTTTCTACATCATCTGGGTTATACCCTCTATTTTTAAATATCTCAGCCACTTTATAGGCCTCCCTAAAAGCCATATTAATATCAGAATTGAGTCTTTTATTCTCAAAAATTCCCCATAGGGGATGGCTGACAACGATGGGGGATGGCAACTATCTCCCCACATTTTCCAGCTTATTTCATCAAATTTTCTATGAATACTAGTATATATGGGAAAGCCATTATTGCCCCTAAGCGAAATATCCAAGAAATTAACCTGATTTCCCTTTTGTATGTCACTAAATTTTATACCAAATCTGTTATTATTTAATTCATCAATGAAATTATCTGATGTCTCCCAATCCCCATGACAAATGAAAATTAGGTCATCAATAAATCTAAAATACCTTAGAACATTATTTTGAAAGAAAGGCAACCTATAAAGATGTTCATTTTCAAATAGCCCCATAAACAGGTTAGCATAGGCTGGTGCAAACGCTGCCCCCATAGCAGTACCTGTAACTTGTCTATAAACAGTGCCATTAAATTCAAAAAATTATTTTTCAAGCAGAATTCCACCAGTTCCAGGACATAATATGTTTTAGGACTATCATTCAAAAAGAATTTTATAGCTTCCAAGCCCAAAATATGGGAAATATTAGTGTAGAGACTCTCTACATCCACCGTAATAAAATACATATTTTCACCCCAATATATATCTTTTATTTTCCTTAGAAAATCATACGAATCTTGTATATAAGAAGGTAACAACAGAACTTTCTTTATCAATATTTCATGTAACATGATGCAAAGATTATAAGTAAAATATCCAAAAGCTGACACAATAGGCCGACCAGGTGGTCGGTTCAGATCTTTATGAATTTTAGGTAAGCAAAAGAATTTTGCAATTTTTCTGTTCTTTACATTTATTTTTCTATTTATATCCATTTGACTTAGATAGTGTAATCTCACACCTTTCTGTAATAATTTTTCAAAATCCTTTTCTGCTTGACATAGCTGATTAATGTTAGTTTTACAATATACATTGTTGTTATCTAGATGTTGCATACACATACTATAATAATCATGAGAATTTAATATAACTAATTTTCCCCTTTGTCTGCTTGTTTAAAGACTATATTACAGTTTTTACTCAGTTGTTGCAACTTTTCCCATTCCAATTTTGTTAGATTATAAGTATGCTTTTTATTCATAAAGCCCTCTATTTCCTTTTCTAACATTGTATTCAATAGAGATTCAAAACGTACTATATTAGAATTTTTACATGGAGGTAAAAAATAGTTATTATCTTTAAGCATATGTGTATTTAATAAGTCATAAGCATTGTTTTCATCTTCACTACCCGATGCACATGAATAAAAACTTTCTTCACTTTCTGTTTCACTATCTAATGAAAGTAAAACATCACAGTTAGTATCTAACTCAGTTGCTTTATTTAATCTAAAGAAGTGTTCCTTTAAATGCATTTTTCGCATAGTTGGAACAATTCAGTTTTAACCTCATACTTTTTAGGTAAGCATGTGGGTACAAATTTTAAACCCTTCTCTAAAACAGACATTTCTATCTTGTCTAGTTTATAACTGGACAAGTTAACAACATAATTACTATGTAAGTTATGTCCATCTACCTTTCTTATGTTGTCCATCGCCCGAGTCTCTCTGGCGTTCTGGATTGTTCCAGCCCCTTTTCCTGGTATTGGTATAATGTCCATTCGATTCTGAGTAGGTTTTATGAAATGCTTCTGGGTTTGCTGCAACTGGCAGTCTAGGAAAAGTTTCTCTGTCATCTTCTTCCCATGAAGACCCTCCACTTTCACCAGACAGGAAGTTCTTACTGGCATATTTTTCTGAAGCAGGATTTCCTTTTTGAAAAGAGACACTCTTTCTCCTGTTTCTTTGAAAGCTAGGAAATACAAACGCCCTCTTGTGGTCATAGTCTCTAATGTCTCTAGTTAATTTAGATTTTTTTCTTTCTACCAGATCTTTTTCATAACTATTTAATTTGGTGTTAATGCCTGTAGGAAATTCTCTAATGTAGAATTTGATGTAATATTTACCAGTTGTTCACAAACTTGTTTAGTTTCAACTACAAGTTTGTCTTTTTTCATATTGTCTCTTTCAATTAAAATTGACACCCATTCTAAACTGCACCGATGTGCAGCTGCTATCCATCGTTCATGAAATTTAACTTCTACTTCATTAGTAAGGTCAAATGGTGTTGATGGATTCTTAATAGACCTTAACCCTCTAGGTGTTATATCCAGTTCAATATATCTTTCAAGACTGCCAATATTATAGAAAGTAGGTGTTTCTTTAAAAATCAATCTTTCAAGTTTAGAACACAAGTCCTGTACATCTGGATTATCTGAAATAATGTTCTTTTTGCCTACCATAGCAAAAAGGATTGGTAGTAGTTCTCTTCCTGGAATTTTCCCATTTCTTTATAATACCAAAGCCTGAGTCTCCTGTAGCTTCTGGTACTGCATTCTTTATCATTGATGTACCAGTGTCATTAGGCAAATTACTGGAACGGTTGCTATTTTCTCCATTCCGATTAAACATCTCCATACCAGTCTCTCTAAATATTCTAGGAAAGGAGCACATGGACTCACTTGTCATATTCAAACAACAGCAAACAAGATGTATATATATAAACAACAAAGACTATCAGTGAGTCCCAGCTCTACCTTCCAATAAAATTTATTTCGTTGAACAGTTCCTTCTCTAGCGCCTCGGCCAACAGCCTTTGTTGTTTATATATATACATCTTGTTTGCTGTTGTTTGAATACATTTCCTTTTAGTTGGGATGCTTGTTATTTCTAAAGCAAAGAAGCACTGCTCTAAAAAATAAACAAATAGAGAAAGAGTACCCCTACAAGCATGGCATCCTAGTCAATTGCCTAGTTCGCCTGTCCATACTTCAGCTTTCAGATGAATAATACTTCACTGTTATTTTCCTCTCAAGATGTTTGAATTTTGAAACATTAACATCAGCAAAACACAGGATATGAGCAACAAACAATATCTCAAGCTGTGCAAGTAAAGGGGCAATTTCAATGTTAAGCTTCTCTGTCATCTTCCAAATTTTCAGCCAATACTGCATAAGACTTCCAAAGCCACTAAAGTTTAAAATATTACTTAACAGTTTCATATTTACTAACAAAATTCCACTGTGGGGTATCGTACATATGCCTCCAACACTGACTCTTTCTGTCACCCTTATTTTTCACAGGATACTCCTTTTCTTTTTCCAGAGAAGTCATCAAGAAAATATTAATGCTTTCAGTGGCATATAGGATACAAATACTAGACTGGTTTTATTTTTTCTGCACTATGCTGACATGCTTTAATGCATTCACCTACTAACTGTGCTAGTGAACTGTCTCGCTCTAACCATTTTCACAAGCAACAAGAGCAAGGATAAAATGCAATACATACGGCAGTTTAGACTGGTCAAACATTGTCGGAAGTGAAAGAAAACCAGATTAATTGTAGGCAATAAATTAATCCAGTGCCCTGCAGCTGAGAGGCAGAAAGCTTAACCTCGAAGCCATCATACTTTCTTATTTTAGGTGATTAAATTCAATAATGTGTAACTCACTGGATAACAAAACACTACCACAAGTATGAAAACAAACAACACTGCAAAATGAACATCTAAGGTAAGAACCGGCAATGCTGCATAGTCATATCTACTGGGCTGAATGAGTTTAGGGCTTGGCTTTAATCTGTTGATTTATGTGTTAGTGTTTTAGATACAACTACTTAGTCAAAACTTTAAATGTTTGCTTATAAAAGACTTCAAGTTAACTGCAAAAGCTGCAAAATAAGTTAAGTAACTGAATATAATGTTCCCATAGGCATGTATCTGTACAGACACATGCAACAACTGGAACACCCACACAGATACCTTACTAAAAGGATACAAGGCCTAAACAGCATGTCCTACATGGACCAATTCAAAGCCCTGTTGCTATATTCTTTCTGTATCCTACAGACTGCTAAAAAGTGACCTGTGTCTGGCATACAAGGCACCCTCCGACCAAGTAATGATGGACTTACTGCACATCAGAAACACTTGGTCTAGGGATCTAAACCTCTTCTGCAAAATCAGTAGAACAGTTTGGAGGAACAGGCATATGCAGAGGGTACTGCTGCTCTGGAACAGACTCCCCATCCACATAAAACATATTCAAGCACAACTTCTATCTATGGATGGGATACAGAACATTTACTCCGGGACTTTCCCCCGTACTACTAATAAACAGAGGCAGCTCCTAAATGCTTTATCCTGTGTGTCCCCTAAAATTATGTATGACATTATCCCAGTTATTCTTATTAAGGATAATATATAATTATCGACCATGGAATTGGTAAAGCCAATCACTAACCAAATGGGAACAGGTTAATTCAAGTACTAAAAGGGAAACTAGCTAGGCTTAAAATGTCCTGCAAGAGCAGCTAATTTAGTACTTACCTATGAAACTATAAGAAAAATGCCAGATGGATAACATACAAAGTATGATTGTCTAGAAACAAGTGCAAAGCTTGCCAGAAGTCAAGTAATAATACTTTTGTCTGAAAGTATGCCCTACAAAGACTGACAACAATGTGCAAACCCAAGATATATCTGCAAGTTTTCCAAAACACGTGTAAACTACAGATGTTCTTGCTTATTACCACTTGTGTTTTCTTTTTAAAACTTTTCTTGTAAATTTATTGCATTTTACTTTAAGATTACTCAAAATAATAACACCTGCAAACTACAACTACTTCTGGCTTTTGACTGCACAGTAGCCTTCAACAGCACCTTACGTACAGTGTGAAACTTCAAAGGCAGATTAAATTAAGAAATCACTGCTGGTTTTTGTTTGACTTTAGAACACAACATTTCAAGCTGCTGGGATTCAGGTAGACAGAACACATGGAGAAATGTCTTTAAGCATATAACTATATTACAGGAAGGTGCAGAATTATGACAGAGGCTGCAGTGTAAACCAGGGGAAATGTACATAATGGGGACTGCTGCTTTTATTTCAAAGCAGAACAAAATAAAACTTCTGCTAAAATTAGACACAGTTACCAAACTTGCAGCTGAAATGCCACAAAGTGATAAAAACAAACTTGCAGCTTATAAAGGTATCTTTACCTGAGCAGTGACTGCAAAACACAGTGAAACATGACAGATTATGTTGCCAACTGTTTGAAATTTTCTTAAGCAGCCAGGACACGAAGATGCACCTTACTTATGGTCTATGGAGATATGGCTTTCACCCTCGCATATTAACAATATGAAATGGACACATCTTCAAAGTTTATAAATATTTATAAGTACACTACAAAACAAATATTTATAATAAACAATAATGCAACATTACAGTGGATGCTGCTCTAAAAAGGTGAAGAAAAAAAACTTACACTTTATCTATTTTGATGCCCAGCTCTTTTGCTGAGGATGTAGCAAAAGTTTCATAACTGTCTAACACGGCTTTGTCATGACCTTTTACAAGAACAGATACTCCTTTGTACAGTGTTTCTGGTTCCTGTGTCACAGTAATCTACAGTAAAAAAAAAAAAAAAAAAAAGATTTTTAAGTTATTTTGTTTTATTAAACTCACAGGATAAACATTCTAGAACATTATGTATAACTGGACAAAAACACTACCTAATTATAGAGACATTCATCATATTGATCACTGCTGCACTAGCCTTAAATATATAGGTTATATTCTGCCAAGGATCTGACGGCCAGCTTTCAAAGCTTCAGGGCACCTTTCCCACACCCAAACTGTCAAGCAGCACAAGCTGAGCTAAAAGACAAGTTTGGGAAAAAACCCTTTAGAGCTTTACTGCCAAACAGTATGGTCCTTTGAGGCTTTTCAGGATTGACTTTGGGTTGTGCTTTCCTTTGCTGGGCACATAAGTTCACTTTGGGTAAAAAACTTCCATTTTCTTAACTTTACTGATGTTTACTACTTTCCTCTACAAAAAGTTATTTTAAAGCTATAGCACTTTGTTTTATAATGGACTGTCTCAAAACTAATATGCACTTTTAAATGGAGCACTTGTTTTTCCTGTCAGTTTAAAAGTAGGGTTAACTAACTGAAAACATATTTTCTGTGGAGAAACCTTTATTTGTCCTTGATGTGGCTGGCATAATGTTTGAATATGCTTTTTTTAAGTGCTGGTGTAAAAAGAAAAAAAAAAGTGTTAACTTTTGTGGACTGATAGTTTTACTGGTATTTGCTGCTGGTCTTCCCTGAGAAAGGGTCATCATTTTCCGCTTGACTACAGAACATACAACTGGTCCCATGGTCGGTCCTTCTTCCAGCCACAAAAAGAAAAAGTTAAGCAAACAGCCTTTGCCATTACATCAGCCTAGTAATTTGGCTGAGCAGCAAGTCGGTGATTCTACTGTGGCCATTTGTTGTACCTCAAACCATTCATCCTTTACCCCAGATCACTCTGGTGTAGCACCTCCAGTCACTATGGACCGGAGGGGGGTTAGCCACATCCTCTGTGGCTGTTGGAGACCCTTTAGTGGGCAAGGGAGACCCACTCATCGGTTCTGGGAGAGGGAACAGGGAAGGTTCCCCTATTGTGTCAGAATACAGTGCCCATCCCAGGGGAAGCAGGTACTGCCATTAGTAATACAGTTTACAACATTATTCCCCATCTAAAAGAAACAGAAAAGCATGTATGTATCTTCTACTCTTCAAATTTCCTTAGACATGAGAAGTTTACTGGGTGTGTCTCAGGGTTTAATTCAGGCTACTGATCCTTTTTTGTAGAGTAGCTTCTTGTAAAAGAAAGACTGATTACTCTTTTTCTAAAGAGATTCAAGTTTCTGAATCTGGAAATGAAGATGCCGGGACAGATTTAGGTCCCCTCCCCTCAGATTTCTAATTCAGTCTAACAGTAGAGCTCTGTTTCTGACTCTCCATGTGGGGGTTTTCTTTTTCTCTAAGACTATTGCTAGAATGTACCAGTGTTTTTAAGTGGGAAAACACTGAAGTTTCTCAGTCCATCAGAGAAAACACTGAGTTTTGCAGAAGGATTTTCCAGAACCAGCACCCATTTCTCATGTTCTATCAGCTTACTGGAAGTGTGCGTTACTGCCTGCAAATTTCATGTCAGCCAGCAGCCCTATATTTTTAAAGACAGACAGGATGTATAACATTGCTGTGTCTTAAATTTTTATACACTACTCCCAAACCTGACCCAGCAACTATAGTCTTAGTTGTTCCTACAGCTGCTAAGCACTTAGGTTTGGGGGAAAAAGTACAGTTGTGTACACTTAGCATAAATGTAGATGTTCGAGTGTATTCACTGTTGCAGTCATTACATTTGGGTAATCCTGCTGGCAGATTGCCCTCAGTCAGCCTGAATTCCAAAGTCCTGGGTCCTGCGTCGGCTGCTGTCACCCCTTCCCTGACGACAGGTCGTCAGGGGTATAAAAGAAGTAGCAGATGCCATTTTGTTTAGTTTTTCTTGCCTCAGATATCAGGTGCCCCCTAAAAGGGTAGCCAAAATTTATATATATATATATATATATATATATATATATATATATATATATATATATATATATATATATATATATATATAAAAATACATGCACCAATATAAACTTTACCTTCATCTACAAGCAAATACACCACATAGGTTGTATAAATCAGAGAAGGAAAGATGGGTTCCATCAGAAGAAAGGGGGGATGGTGGGTGGGTGGGTAACCTGGACTGCAACAGTGAATACACTCGAACATCTACATTTATGGTAAGTGCACACAAAGTACAGTTTTGTACCTACCATAAATGTAGATGTTCAAGTGCTCATACAGCTGCAGTCCTTACAGATGGGTTATCCTGCCGTCAGGCGGGTCCTCGGTCGGCCGAATTCCAAAGTCTAGGTCCGGCGTCGGTTGTCGTCGCTTCTTCCCTGACGTCAGTGCTGCAGGGGTATAAAAGAGGCAGCCGACACCATTTTCTTCAGTTTTTCTTGCCCCAGATGTCAGGTGCCCCCAGAAGGAAGGCAAACAATGTTATGCAGAGATGCAATGATGATAAATCAAAAACAGTAGTTGCAAGCAAATACACCATAAAAGAATACCCCAAAAAGGTTATATGATAAGGTGTTTGTCATAAGGCCTGTCCTAAGAGGGGATGGAGGGAGGGAAACCTGGACTGCAGCTGTATGCGCACTCGAACATCTACATTTATGGTAGGTACAAAACTGTACTATGTTCATCGTGCATACAGCTGCAGTCCTTACAGACGGGTAGAATCCCAAAGCTAAGTAAAGGTGGTAGGCACTAAGTGGAACTTGGAGGGGCTAGGATGCCCTGCAGGACTGCTGTGGCAAAGCCTGCTCTAGATTTTGAGTATAGTGGGAGGTGGGAGGTGATAGTGCTTGGAGAAAGTGTGCACTGAACTCCAGGTGGCTGCTTCCAAAATGTCCTTGGTAGGGACCCCCCTGAGGAAGGCTGCAGAGGTAGCTGTGGCTCTGGTGGAGTGGGATCTGATGCATGCAGGCACAGTTTTTCCATGAAATGAGTAACAAAAGCGTATGCAGTGGGCTATCCATTTTGAAATTGTATGTTTGGAAATAGCCTTTCCTTGAGCACCTGCAGCATAGGACACAGAGTTGCTCAGAGTTCCTGAATGGCTTTGTCCTGTCCAAATAGTAACGAAGTTGTCTGTGAATGTCCAAGGAATGTAGTAGTCTTTCCCCTTTGTTTTGTGGATTAGGATAAAAGGTAGGTAAGTGGATAGTCTGATTCAAAGCTACACTGGATACTACCTTTGGCATAAAGGTAGGGTTGGTTCGTAAGGAAACTCTGTCCTGATGGAAAATTATGAATGGTTGCACAGCCATGAGGGCCTGTAGCTCCGAAACCCTGCGTGCTGAGGTGATAGCCAGAAGAAAGGCGGTTTTCCATGACAAGTACTGTAGCTCTGTTGAAGAAGCTGGCTCGAAGGGAGGAAGGGTCAGCTTTTCCAAGAAGTTGAGGTCCCAAGCAGGGACTGGTGGTTTCCTTGGGGGTTTTATATTCTTTGCCCCTCTGAGGAACTGCCTTAAAAGAGGATGAAAGAATACCGGAGGATCTGTGTTGTATTGTGCAGAAATGGCTGAAGCGTGGATCTTGATGGAGGAGAAGGAAAGTCCATTGTTTAACATCTCCGCTAGGTACTGTAAAATTTGAGGTATATTTATTACCCAAGGATTCTGTCCCTTTTCTTGATTCCAGGCACAAAATCGTTTCCATTTGGCGGAGTAGGCTTTTCTAGTAGAAGGTCTTCTGGCCTCCAAGATGACATCCTGCACCTCCTTGGAGAGGAGAATTTGTTGGGAAATCAAGGAATTCTCCATGCAGCTAGATTTAGGGTTTTGAGATGGCTGTGAAGGGTTTTGTAGTTGTGCTGGGACAACAGAAGAGGGACTAGAGGTAGGATCCATGGTGGGGAATGTGTCAGGCTCTTCAGGAGCGGATACCAGTGTTGTCTTGGCCAGTCTGGAGCAATGAGAATCATTTTCGGCCTCTCTGCTCTGGCTTTTAATAGAATTTTGGGCAGCAGAGGAAGAGGCGGGAAGGCATAGACTGTCAATGTTGCCCAATTGAAGGAAAGTGCGTCCACTTTCCAGGCCTGTGGATGATAGGTCCTTGAACAAAATGTTTTCAACTGGCAATTTCTGTGGGTAGCAAAGAGACCTATGTCTGGCTGTCCCCATGCCTGAGTTATCTTTGTGAAAACTTGAGGATGCAACTTCCATTCGTGT
Source organism: Protopterus annectens (assembly GCF_019279795.1). Classification (NCBI taxonomy): domain Eukaryota; kingdom Metazoa; phylum Chordata; order Ceratodontiformes; family Protopteridae; genus Protopterus; species Protopterus annectens. The sequence goes on from NC_056725.1 coordinate 613,245,234, forward strand.
GGATCTGTCATATTTCTGCTTAGGTTGTCTGCCAGTGTGTTTTCCTTCCCTGGCAGGAATTGTGCCTGTAGTTGAATTTGCAATTCCAGTGCTGTGTTCCATAGGGTCATGGCTTGCCTGCACAGGGGGTATGAATGAGTTCCCCCCTGTTTGTTTATGTACCACATCACTGTGGTGTTGTCTGTCCTTATCAATAGCTGGCCTGGATGCAGTAGGTCTTTGAAGGTCATAATAGCATTTTGCACGGCTAGCATTTCCTTTTGGTTGATGTGAAGATGCTTCTCTTTTCGGGTCCATTTTCCCTGAATGCACTGATCTGTAATGTGTGCTCCCCAGGCGTAGTCTGAGGCGTCTGTTGTGATGATTTGAGTTGCTTGAGGTACACAGAAAGGAAGACCTGTGTTTCTTTGGCAAGCTTGAGCCCACCACAAAAATTCCTTTTGAAGGCATGGAATGAGTGGTATAATTGCTTCCAAGCTGTGGCTGTGTTGAGACCATAAGTTTTTTAGGTACCATTGAAGTTTCCTCATATGCAGCTTTGCACATGGGATTAGTAGGATGCAAGATGCCATGAATCCCAGAGCCTGCAGGACTTTCCTTGCAGTTAGCCTGGTGAAAGTTGCCATTTTTCTGAAGTATTGAGACAGTTGCCCTTGTTTGTCTGGCGTAAGGTAGGCCATCTGGGTGGTTGTATTCAACCTGGTACCCAGGAAAATTATTTGTTGAGAGGATATTAGTTTTGATTTCTTTTTGTTGACTGTGTATCCCAGGAAGTTCAACAGTTTTATTACAGATGCCAGGTGCTGCAGTAGTATGTCCTTGCTGTCCGCTTGGATCAGGCAGTCGTCCAGATATGGGTTGATTTGTATTCCTTGTAGTCTGCAAAAGGCGATTACTGATGCCAGGCATTTCGTAAACACTCTGGGCGCAGTAGATAAGCCAAAGGGCAATGCAGATAATTGGTAATGGGTTGAACCTGCAAGAAATCTGAGGTATCTTCTGCAATCTTGTCTGATAGGGACATGCAGGTATGCCTCCTTGAGGTCCAATGTTACCAGCCAAGACTCCTTGCCCAGCATGGGAAGAAGCTGCTGTAATGTGAGCATCTTGAATTTTGGCACCTGTAGATATGTGTTTAGGATGGATAGGTCTAAGATAGGTCTCCGATCTTTGTCTTTCCTTGGTACCAGGAATAGTCTGGAATAAAACCCTTGACCTTGTTCTTTTGCAGGCACCTCTTGAATTGCTTTCATGTCCATGAGAGCTGAAATTTGTTTTTGTGCCTCTGACCTTTGATTTTGTGGCAGGTTTGGCATACCTCTCATTTTTGGAAGGGTGTGAAAGTGGAACCTGTAGCCTCTGTCTATAATGTCCAGAATCCATTTGTCTTTTGTAACAATATGCCAATTTTTTGAGAATAATGTCAGTTTTCCGCCCACAGGTGCTGCCATTAAAGCTTTGCTTGGCAGGTGAAGGGGGATGTCATTGTGTCTGTTTTCTAAAAGCCTGTGATCTATCTTCTCCACCTCTTGGGGTTGGTGCTTGCCACTGTCTGGCTCTGAAAGATCCTTGAGGTTGCCCTCTACCCCTTCGGCGTCTGTAGCTGCCCCTTTGAGGTCTGTAGGACCAATTTTTTGAAGGCCAGTTTCTGCTGAAACGTGGAGGTTGTTCCTGCAGGAAATCTTTCACGGTCTGCATTGATTTAGCTTTTTCCTCCATTTTCTTTAGTACCTCCTCAGCTTTAACACCAAACAATACATCTTTCTGAAGAGATGCATCTAATAATTTAGCTTTGACATGATCTGGTAAGGTTTGCTCTTTGAGCCAAGCATGTCTACGTATAACAGACCCCGTAACAGCAGCTCTACATGAGGCCTCTAAAGCATCAAAACCACACTGCAAGGTATGTTTACCCACTTGCTCTGCACCATGCAACAAATCCTGCAACTCTTTTAAATCTGGTTGTTCTGGTTGTGTCATCTTGCTTTTCAGCTGAGATATCAAAAACTGTTGATACTTTAACATATGGAACTGACAGTTTAATGCCCTCATGGTTAAAGTGGCCGAGGTGTACACCTTTTCCCCACCTTCTAAAGCTCTGGAATCTCTCTCTGAAGGTAATGGGTTTTTAGCAGTAGAGGCCTTAATTCCCTTGGGACCCTGTGAAATTGTTTCTGGGTCAGCAGTATGGCTTTTATTTAGGAACTGGTGAGAATCAGGAACCCGGTAATACCTGTCTGGTTTAACAGGAGCTGGAGGCAAAGAATCTGGATTAAGGCTGGCTTCTGCGTACACATCATCCAAAATATCTAAAACAGGAGGGATAGCCAGGGGCCTATGCTGGGGGAGCAAAAGAAATTCCCTGAGCCTTTTCTTGGAATCTGAGTAATCTTGGCCTTCCCAGTGAAAGTGTTCCCTCAATGTATGCAGGGTTTCCCCAAAAGAGAAGTCCTCAGGGGGGAGACCAAGGGAATAGACTCCTCTGCATCAGAGTCTTCGAAAGGAGAATAGGCATAATCCTGGTCCTCAGATAGTTCTGAGGTAATAGAAGCTTGATCTGAGGAAGGGTAGTATTCCTCTAATCTGGGCCTTTTGTCAGAGGGGGGTTGAGAACCCCTGATAAGAGTAATCAAATCCTCAGCCATTTTAAGCATCTGCTTTTTAGGCATGGTGCCTTGAGAGGGGGTCTGAGGAACCTGTTTTTTGGTTTTCATGGCTGCTTTAGATTTAGTGAAAGCTTTAATAGAGAAGGAGGGAGACCTGAAGACCCCTTGAGAAGTGGCAGGCCTGTCTAAATTCTGAGTTTCCCCACCAGGAGTGGCGTCGGTATCTGTAGTAGGAATGGGGGCCGAGGAGCCTGCAACCTCGGGTACTGAAGACACCGGTAATGTAGTGTCATCGGTACTCAGGGGCTGCGTAGGCGCCTCGCTGAGTACCGGAGAACCGGTAGTCGGCCTTAGCGTGGTTTCAGTAGATGGTGCGGACCTCGTATGTCGGCCCTTATCTTTGCGTTTTTTGCTCAAAACTGGAGTTGGAGTATCCGACGACATAATATAATTAAATTTTTTGCCAAAAGTGAAGGGCTTAACTCCGCTTAATAGTGCACTTGTTGAATCTAGCACAAAAACGGCAGGCCGAGACGTCGTGGTCTGGTCCTAAGCAAGGTATACAGAAAGAGTGGAAATCCTTATGCGGTATTTGCTTCCCACATGAAATGCAATTATTAACTTTGTCTGACATCGGTCTGAGGCAAGAAAAGTTTCAACGGGTACTTAGCTTTCAAGAAGACTTCGCTGAAATACTTTCAGAATCTCAGGAGCTGGCCGACCGGCACTTGCGAACTGCTTCTGCTTCGGGCACCGCGCGGCAAGAAAGACTGAAGAAAATGGCGTTGGCTGCCTCTTTTATACCCCTGCCGCACTGACGTCAGGGAAGAAGCGACAACAACCGACGCCAGACCTAGACTTTGGAATTCGGCCGACCGAGGACCCGCCTGACGGCAGGATAACCCATCTGTAAGGACTGCAGCTGTATGTACGATGAACATCTGTACTATGTTCTTCATGTTTCACTGTTGCAGTCATTAAATTTGGGTACAGTCACAAAGCTATGGTTGGGAGGCTGGAGCTAAACAGCATTAGGAGCAGCTATGAGGCCCTGCAGAACTGCAGTGGCAAAGCCTGCCCTGGATTTAGAGTAGAGTGACAGATGATAGTGCTTTGTAAAGGTGTGCACTGAACTCCAAGCAGCAGCCTCTAAAATGTCCTTGGTTGGTACTCCCCTGAGAAAAGCTGCTGAAGTGGCTGCAGCTCTGGTTGAATGTGGCCTAATGCCCTTAGGCACTGGCTTGCCATGGTGTAAGTAGCAGAAACGAATGCAGTGGCCTATCCACTTTGAAATAGTCTGCTTTGAGATACCTTTCCTTGTGATCCTGCAGCATGTCACTAGTAATTGCTCTGTCTTTCTGAAAACTTTGGTTCTGTTCAAGTAGAATCTAAGCGGTCTGTGTACGTCCAAAGAATGTAGAATTCTCTCCCCCTTGTTCTGTGGATTTGAATAAAAAGTTGGCAGATGAATAGTTTGGTTAAGAGCCACAATGGACACCACCTTAGGCATAAATGTTGGGTTTGTCCTCAGAGAGACTCTGTCTGGATAAAAAATGATAAAAGGTTCCACAGCCATGAGTGCTTGTAGCTCTGAAACTCGTCTTGCAGAAGTTATTGCTAGGAGCAGAGCTTTTTTCCAAAATAAAAACTTTATATCGGCAGTAGCAGCTGGCTCAAAAGGAGGCAGGGTGAGTTTTTCCAAGACATAGCTGAGGTCCCATGCAGGCATTGGTGATCTCCTTGGAGGCCTTAAATTTTTGGCTCCTCTGAGGTACTGTTTTAATAAGGGATGAGAAAAGATTGGTGGCTCTGTATTGTAATGAGCCGAAATGGCAGAGGCATGAATTTTAATAGATGAAAAAGATAGGCCTTTGTCCAGCATCTCAGTTAAGTATTGCAAAATCTGAGGAATATTTGGCATAGCTGTATCATTTCCTTGTGCCTGGTTCCAAGCACAGAATCTCTTCTATTTTCCAGCATAAGGTTTTCTAGTACTAGGCCTTATGGCTTCCAAAATGACATCCATCACAGCTTTACTGAGAGGTGTGTTTTGTATGACTACATTATCCGCCACGCTGCCAGGTTTAAAGTCCTGAGCTGGCTGTGCAGGATCTGATTGTTTTGCTGGGACAGTAGATGAGGTATTTGAGTTAAGGTCCAAGCTGAGCATTGAGACACGTTCCTTAGGATTGGATACCAGTACTGGCGGGGCCAGTCTGGGGCAATCAGTATCATCTTTGGCTTCTCCTGTCTGACCTTTAGGAGTACCTTGGGGAGGAGAGGCAGTGGGGGAAAGGCATACATTGATAGGTTTTTCCAGCTGAAAGATAGTGCGTCCACTTTCCATGCTGGTCTGTGATAAGTCCTTGTGCAGAATCTTTGTAGTTGGTAGTTGTGAGGGGTGGCAAATAGATCTATGTCCGGGCATCACCATTTCCTTGTTATCATGCTGAAGACTTGTGGATCCAGCTGTCATTCGTGGGGATCCATGAGGTTTCTGCTTAGTTCGTCTGACAGAGTATTTTTCCTTCCTGGCAGGAATTGTGCCTGCAGCTGTACTTGGTAAGTCAATGCTGTGTCCCACAAAGTCACGGCTAGTCTGCAAAGGGGGTAAGAATGTGTGCCCCCGTTTGTTTATATACCACATGACCATGGTGTTGTCTGTCTTTATCAGTAGTTGCCCTGGATGAAGTAGGACCTTGAAGGCTGTCAGGGCATTTTGAACAGCTAGCATCTCTTTTTGATTGACATGTAGATGCATTTGGTTTGAGGACCATGTTCCCTGAATGCATCTTCCTGCCATGTGGGACCCCCAGGCATAATTTGATGCATCCGCTGTTAGTGTCTGCCTGGCTGTGGGTAATGTGAATGGCTGTCCCTTGTTTTGGTGACAAGCCTTTGCCCACCATCAAAACACCTGTTGCAGGCAGGGAATGAGAGTAATCATTGTTTCCAGGCTGTGGCAATGTTGAGTCCAAACACTTTTTAGGTACCATTGAAGTTTCCTCATATGCAGTCTTGCATATGGAATTAGTAGGATGCAGGATGCCATGAAGCCCAAAGCCTGCAGAATTTTTCTTGCAGATAACTGGGCCTTTGTTGCCAACATTTTGAAATAGGTAGTCAGTTGCCTTTGTTTGTCTGGCGTGAGATAAGCCATCTGGGCAGATGTATTTAAGCTTGCACCCAGGAATATTCTCTCTTGAGAGGGTACTAGCTTTGATTTCTTTTCGTTGACTGTGTACCCTAGGCATGTTAGGAGTCTTTTCACAAACGCCAGATGCTGTAGAAGAATGTCATTGATCTCTGCTTGAATTAGACAGTCGTCCAAGTAAGGATATATTTGTATTCCTCTTTGTCTGCAGAATGCAGTTACTGGTGCCAGGCACTTTGTAAAGACCCTGGGCGCAGTAGATAAGCCAAAGGGCAGTGCAGAGAACTGACAATGCATTGAGCCAGCCTTGAATATGAGGTATCGTCTGCATAATTGTCTGACTGGGACATGCAGGTATGCCTCTTTTAGGTCTAGAGTCACAAGCCAAGCATTCTTGCCCAGCATGGGCAGAAGCTGCTGCAAAGTCAACATCTTGAATTTTGGTATATCCAGGAATGTATTCAGAATAGATAGGTCCAGTACTGGTCTCCAGGCCTTGTCCTTTCTGGGTACTAAGAACAGTCTTGAGTAAAATCCTTGTCCCTGCTCTTGCTGTGGTACTTGTTGAATGGTCCTCATGTTCATGAGGGATGAGACTTGTTTTTGTGCCTCTGGCCATTGATTTTTTGGCAGATCTGGCCAGCTGTTTGCCTTTGGCAGGGTATGGAAATGGAACTTGTAGCCTTGTGACACGATATTTAGAACCCACTTGTCCTGGATTATAATGTGCCAATTTTGAGAAAAAAGTGCTAATTTTTCCCCTAAGGGTGCTGCCAGGAGATAAGTGCTTGGTGCAGGCATGGGGAAGTCACTGGAACTGTTTCCTGTATGGTTGTGATTTATCTTCTCCAATTTTGGAGATAGAAGCACCCCATTGCGTTGACCTGTATGAACCTTGTGCCTGGGATCTGCCTCTAGAGCGTCTGGATCTGCCCCTTTGAGGTCTGTCTGACACAGGAAAGGAACAGTTCTTTGTAGGCCAGTGACAACTAAACCTAGGTGGCTGTACTTTAAAAAATCTTTGACGGTTTGCATAGATTTAGTTTTGTCCTCCATTTTCTTTAACACCTCTTCTGCCTTAACACCAAACAAGGTATCATGCTGTACAGGTGCATCTAACAATTTAACTTTGACATGATCAGGCAGATTTTGTTCCTTTAACCAAGCATGCCTCCTAATTAAAGAATCCGTAACTGCGGCTCTGCAGGATGCCTCCAAAGAATCAAAACCACATTGCAAAGTATGCTTTCCAACTTGCTCAGCTGCATGCAATAAATCCTGCATTTCCTTGTTTTCTGCACAGTCAGAGTTTAACAACATTTTCTGTTTAAGCAATGCCATGACATGTTGCTGATATTTGAGCATATGAAAAAAGAAGTAATGTATAACGTTCCATCTGAGTAGGTAACTTCATTTGTCTGCAACCTGTGGGTATCGAATCCGTCCTCGGATCCGAGCCGGCAGCTTTACCTAGCTAAAAGATCCGAGCTCCTAGCTCCTCCCCCTACCCATAATCCCCTGCTACACATCCTCCATCCTCAGATCGAGTTTGCCTATAAAGACTCCACAAGACCCTTGAAAGAGGCCAGTAACCTACTGCCTAACAGAATGAGCAATCCTATCCCATGGTTAAGAAGCACGAAACTGGTTAGGGGAAATGTTGGTGGGGTCAGTTGCAGACAAATGAAGTTACCTACTCAGATGGAATGTTATGGTGAGTACATAATTTCTTTATCTGAAGTAGTTAACTTCATTTGGTCTGCAACCTGTGGGACAGAGTCCCCAGCTACCTAAAAATCTTGGGCGGCCCTCAAGGAAGAATTTTCCGGAACACAGCAGAGCCAAAGGAAGCCCTACTCCTGGATATCATATCCAATTTATAATGGGAAATGAATGCATGAGAGGAGGACCAAGTAGCTGCTGAACATATGTCGTCTATAGGGACTCTAGACCAGAACGCTGCAGAGGTAGCTATGGACTGGGTTGAATGAGCATGGATTCCCAAAGGTACCGGTTTGTTTGAAGCTAAATAGGCCTGAATGATGCATTCTGAAATCCAGTTGGCTAATGTAACTTTGGTAATAGGTTTACCTAAACAAGACTTGGCAAAGGACACAAACAATTGATCAGATTTGCGGTTGGTTGCTGTCCTGTGCAAATAAAAACTCAGTTGTCTATGTACATCCAATTTGTGTAATGTGTATTCCCCTTTGTTCTGGAAATTGGGGAAAACACTGGCAAATGAATAGGCTGATTAATATTCAACTCAGAGGCTACTTTAGGGAGGAAGGAAGGATTAGTCCTGAGAGAAACTCTGTCCTTATGAAATATTAGGTAAGGGGGTTTCATACAGAGGGCTTGAAGCTCAGACACTCTCTCCTGGCTGAAGTTATTGCAATCAGGAAGGCTGTTTTCCAAGATAAAAATTTCAACTGAGCAGAAGCAGCCGGTTTGAAAGGAGGGCCCGTCAAAGCCTGTAGGACCAATGTTAAGTCCCATGGTGGGACCACAGACTTAACTGGCGGTTTTAACAGAAAGGCACCTTTTAAAAAAGTTTTGCAAATCCTGGTGGAAGCCAACGATCCTACATCATCCCCAACATGAAAATGAGAGATGGCTGCCAACTGTACTTTAACCGTAGATGCACTGGCTCCCTGATGAAAGATATTGGATAGAAAATCAAGAATCGTCGGAATAGGGACAGTAAAGGGGTCTAAGCCCCTGTCTTTGGCCCAGTGGGAAAAACATTTCCATTTACTACTGTAGATTTTTCTGGTAGATGGTTTGTGTGCTGCTATCAGAATAGCTTTCACTGGTGACGAGATACCGGGAGTCCTTGCTATCAGTGGAACTGGATCAGCCAAGCCGTGAGCTTGAGGTCGCCCAGGTTTGGGGGTTGTAATCCCGCAGGATGAGAAATTAGATCCGGAATGGGATCTAAGATCCAAGGAGGAACTACACTGTGAGACCGCAGGTAAGGGAACCAGATCTGGCGAGGCCAGAATGGGGCTATGAGGATTATCTTGCTCCCCAACTGATGGGCTTTCTGCAGGAACTTCGTCATGAGCGGAAGCGGGGGATAAGCATAAAGGAGACCGGTGGGCCAAGCAAGAACCAGAGCGTCTCTGGGCTCTCCCCTATTGGGGGAATTAGAGCGAAAAATTCACTGCACTTTGTGTTTGATGGAGAAGCAAAAAGATCGCAGCAAGGTAGACCCCATTTGAGGAAGATCTGTTTTGCTACTAACGAGTTTAGAGACCACTCGTACGGTGTGAGGATCAAGCAACTTAGCTTGTCCGCTAGGATGTTGGTCCGGCCCGGAATGTGCGTTGCTACCAGAAAGCGGTTGGTGGAGATCGCCCATTCCCAAACTGTCATAGCCTCTCGGCAAAGGGGATAAGATCTGGTTCCTCCCTGTTTGTTGATGTACCAGACTACAGCCATGTTGTCTGTCTGAATTGCAATAGTTCCCGGAGGAAGGAGGTCTTTTAGGGCTTGCAACGCCAGAAGCACCGCCCTCATCTCCAGAACACTGATATGCAGAACGGTCTCTGAGGGAGTCCACGTGCCTTGGACGGTTCTGCCCATAGCATGCCCCCCCACCCATGGCGAGAAGCGTCCGTGGTCAACGTGGCTTGGGGCTGAGGCATGACAAACGGTCTCCCCTCTCGCAGCTCCTGGGAGTGAAGCCACCAGAGAAGGGAGTCCTTGCAAACCTTGCTCAAGGGAATCGGGGTGTTCAAGGGGTGCAGTAAAATTGACTATTGGACCTGAAGAGTCCACTGAAGAATTCTCATGTGCAGTCGAGCAAAGGGCGACAGACCGATGGCTGCCGCCATGGAGCACAAAGCTCTCAGGACTAATTCCGCAGGTGGGGCTGGGGACTGGAGAATTGGCAAAATATGAAGAGACAAGCTGCGCAAGCTGTCTGTTGTTAGAAAGGCCTTGGAGTGGCATGTATCTATTCTGGCCCGAATAAATTCCAGAACCAGCACAGGGTGAAGGAACGATTTCTGAAGGTTTAGAGTAATACCCAGATGCTGAGTAAGAGCTAGGGTATAATCCCTGGCAGGGCAGAGCAGAGCTGATGCCTGGTGGAGGTGGTGAGGAGCCAGTCGTCCAGGTACGGAAAGACCCAAATGCCCTGAAGTCTCAGGTGGGCTGCGACCACTGCCATGACCTTGGTGAACACCCTGGGGGACTGAGATGAGGCCGAACGGAAGAGCCCTTAACTGATAGTGACTGGCTCCCAGACGAAAGCGGAGGAACCTCCTGGATCGTCTGTCCATTAGAATGTGGTAGTACGCATTCTTGAGGTCTATGGAGCACATTCAGTCATTCTCCCATAGGAAGGGGAGAATAGATTGCAGAGTGACCATCCGGAATTTCTCTTTGGGAATGAACAGGTTTGGAGATGAGAGGTCTAGGATAGGCCACACGTCCCCTGTCTTTTTTGGCACTAAAAAGAACCTGGAGTAATTTCCCAATCCGGACTTGGCCTGGGGGGACGTGCTGGATGGCTCTTTTTTGTAACAGCTTCAAAATTTCTGAAGCTGCCGCCTCTCTTTGATCGGGTGGGACATCGGGGAGGCATTTCATAGGAGGGGGAAGACTCAGAAAGGGAATGGAATAACCTCTGGATATAATTCGGAGCACCCACCGATCCGTAGAAATGGACTCCCAAGTTTGGAGGTGCTCCGACAGACACCCCCCCCCCGACTACCTCCAGAGAGGGACAGTTGGGTAAGCCCTCAGGGCTGTTGCGCGGGCCTCTCCGAGAAAGGTTCTCGAAACCAGAGATTCCTCAGCCCCTCCTCTGCCTCTGGGCCGGCGTCCACCTTGTCCTCCTCTGCCTCTGAAGGACGAGGGGTCCGGGATGGGACTGCTGTGATTTCTGGAACCACATCTTCTTTTGTCCCCTCTGGTTCCTCGAGAAGGACCGTTGGGGATTAGAGAAGCGGATCCCGATGGCAGACAGCATCTTCCCGTCTTTCTCGCTTTGGATGCCATGGTGGTCGCGGACAGTCTTGCCCAAGAGCGTAGAACCGTCAAAGGGTGCGTTCGCTAAGGACGCCTTGAAGGGTTCTGCAAAATCGCAAAGGCGGAGCCAGGCATGGTGCCGCAGAGCAATGACTGCACCGCTGGCTCTAGCCGCTCCCTCTGTGGCATGGGAGAGTAGCCACATAGATATGTTAGTAATAGATTTCAGAGTGGCCATGCGAGCAGAGAAGGTGCGTTTGTCCTCGGCCGCCATGGACTCCGGGGGGGCTCCAGCGTATTCCTTAATCAAGTCTCGTTGGAGTCTGATGACGTGTGCCATATGGTTCAGCACCCTTACAGAGAAGGTAGCTGAAGCAAACATCCGCTTTCCAATGTGGTCCAATGTCCGAGATTCCTTATCTGGAGGGTGGATCAAGGAACTCTCCTGTGCTAGCTCCTTCTTGGTGGCAGCCGCCACGGCATCCACTGGAGAACCTTTAGACCATGCCAGCCTATCAGAAGGGGGACTAAGTATCTTGTCTGGTCTTCTGGGAATTGGCTCCACGGTGTCCGGCTCCTTCCAAGCCCTGGTGGTAATTAAGTCCACCAGGGGGTCAGCCGGGGGGAGGGGGGGGATACCCAAGAAGTAGACGGGCCTGCATCAAACGCCTCCAGGAACACAGACTCATCCGAGGAAGGTTTTTGGGCAGACCACCCTCCTTTGATTTGCAACATCTCCATGAGGTCTTCAAAGGAGACATCCTCAGGGGGTGACCTTGGGGAACCTTCCCCTTTCTCCAAGTCTGTGTCCTCTGTGAGGGACTCAGGGGAGTCCAGGTGCCTCCTTTTGCACTTCCGTTTGTGAGGAACCTCCTCGGTGGGGCTATCCGAGGAGGGCTCACCCACGGGGTATTGTTCCTCTAAGGGAACCAACTGGAGTGCCGATGCAGGCTGTCCCTGTGGCTGGATGACGGAGGACAGGCCCAAATGCGCAGGGGTGACAGATGGATCCGTAGCCCGGACCAGGGATCTGAAAGTCCTCGACAGCACCCTCTCCACTACATCAAACACTGAGGGAGAACCGCTCTCCCCAGGCTCCGAGAGCAGCCCCCTCGGCTCTGATGCAGGGATCTGCGTCGGAGCCGAAGCAGTCGGACCCGAGAGGGAAGTGTGCTCCGACCTAAACGGCGCCCGAAGACACAGTTCCCCCCACGGATCCGATGCTTGTCTCTCGGCCCCGAGAGCTAGGATCCGACACGCTCGAGGGCATAGTCGGCGAAGTAATCAAGACGGTCGGTGCCGACGGTTCCCCGGGTCCGAAATGGCACTGATTCGAACACTCTGAAACCCTAAACCGGGTCGGAGAAGGAGCGATCGGAGTAAAGAAAGGGGCCGAGCTCCCCCCCGGAGAGGGGGAGGCTGGAGCACCCCCATCTGCATTTGCGCCTGCAGGAAACGACACATCATCCAGTCCAAATCGGCGTCGGTCAAGCTTCTGGTGGATCTGGAGGAGGTCGTACAGGCGAGCCGCCTCGAGGGAGACCGGTACTCCTCCTCCGGCTCCAGGGAAAAGCAAGGAGAACGGAGCCGAGAATAAGGAGAACTAGAGGCCCTCTTAGCGGGACTAGCTACCTTCGCTGGCGGGGCTGAGGGATGAGACTCAGCCCGCCTTTTATGTCTGTGCCGGTCCTTATCTCTCCTTTTTTCTTTTGAAGAGGAAGAAGAGTCCCCTCACACTGAGAAGCAGAGGGAGTTTGAGTCCGCAACAAGGGAGGGGGATTGGAAGGCATGGGAGCCGCAGCCGCGACCGGTGCCTTAGAGGGAGAGAAGGAAGAAGAATCCGGGGACAACAATCCCACCAGGATTAGCTTGTTCCTCCTATCCCTGATAGCCCGGGGATTGAAAGCCGCACAAACCTGGAAGCTGGTGGATAAATGGGCCACCCCCAGGCAAATAATGCACTGAGTGTGGCCATCGGCTGGGGACAGCTTATGACCACACTCAGTGCATTTAGAAAAAAATGGCTTTAGGCCCTTCAGCCATCACACCACACACTCACGCACTAGAGGGAGGGAATTGAAGTAAATTTGAAGTAAAATTACCACAACAAAAATACGCTAAATATATTAGCTGATAACGGGGGCTAAACAATACACACACACCAAAGAAATTTTAGAAAAAACGATTTTTAAAGGTATTTTTTAAAACTGGAAAACTCTCACCCATGCCTAAGAGCTCATCTCTAGAAACTGCTATAAGCCGCGGCAAACTAGATCTGAGGATGGGGGATGTGTAGCAGGGGATTATGGGTAGGGGGAGGAGCTAGGAGCTCGGATCTTTTAGCTAGGTAAAGCTGCCAGCTCGGATCCGAGGATGGATCCAATAACCACAGGTTGCAGACCAAATGAAGTTAACTACTTCAGATCTGACAGTTTAAGGCCCTTATAGCCAAGGTAGCAGATGTGTAAACCTTTTTTCCCCATCTATCCAGTGCCCTAGAATCTCTGTCAGAGGAGGTAAGGTTTTTTTGCAGCAGAAGCCTGATCTCCTTGGGGGACCCTGTGAAATAGTTTCTGGGTCTGCAGCAGGGTTTTTAAAAAGGAATTTATGAGAGTCAGGAAACCTGTAATATCTGTCAGGCTTAACAGGAGCTGGAGGTAAGGAGTCAGGATTAAGACTAGACTCCGAAAACACAGCATCTACAATGTCTAACACAGGTGGAATGGCTAGTGGCCTGTGTTGAGGTAGTAAAAGGAAATCCCTGAGCCTCTTTTTAGATTCTGAAAAATCTTGGCTCTCCCAGTGGAAATGCTCCCTCATGGTATGCAAGGTTTCCCCAAAAGAGTAGTCCTCTGGAGGAGAAGCTGACGGTAGAGATTCTTCAGCAACAGAATCCTCATAGGGGGGAAGAGAATATTCCTGATCAGAAGAAACAGAAACCTGATCTGAAGATTCATAGTCAGTCTCTTGCCTAGGCCTCATCAGGAGGGGTATGGGAACCCCTGATCAAGGTAATCAAGTCATCGGCCATTTTGAGCATCTGTTTTTTGGGCATAGAGGCCTGTCCACGTGGCTCTTGAGTTTGTTTCTTTGCTTTAAAAGGTGCTTTAGTCTTTGCCTTTGAAGCTGAAGTCGGTTTAATGTAAAGATGTTTAGGTCTGAATATACCCTCAGAAGCTGGTGCCTGCTCAGCGGCTCCAGACCCATCTGAAGGAATAGCATCCAAGGCTCCAATACCTTGAGTTTCCAGCGGCATGGCCGACTCAACGTGGGAGTCAGTATCGGCCTGCGACTCTAAAAGTAGCGGGCGTCAGGGGCTGGAAAAGCGCCTCACTGAGAACCGGCAAACCGGCGACTGGCTTAGGAGAAGCTTTGTCGGTTTTGGGCCTCGGTTGTCTATCTCTCTCCTTTTCTTTGTGTTTTTTGTGAACTCCGGTAGTCGGATGGCTACCTGACGACATTTCTGGATAACTAAACCGGCGTCCAAAATAGTTTAAAGCAAAATCATACAGACGCTTAATAGTGTGTTGGTTAAATCTAGCACAAAACCGACAACCAGAAATGTTGTGATCAGGGCCTAAGCAAGGAATACAGTAAGAATGAAAGTCCTTATGAGGTATTTGCTTTTCACAAGAAATACAATTATTTACTTTTTCTGACATTGGTCTGGGGCAAGAAAAAAGTTTCCCCAATGGGGAACTTAGCTTTAGTGAAGACTTCGGATCTGAAACTCGAACACGAAAATCTCAGGAGTCGGCCGACCGGCACTTGCGAACTGCTTCTGCTTCGGGCACCGTGCGGCAAAAAAGACTAAAGAAAATGGCGTCGGCTACTTCTTTTATACCCCTGATGACCTGATGCCAGGGAAGGGGTGACAGCAGCCGACGCAGGACCCAGGACTTTGGAATTCAGGCCGACTGAGGGCAACCTGCTAGCAGGATTACCCAAATGTAATAACTGCAACAGTGAAACACGAAGAACATGTATATACTTCTGCATCTCAAGTTTTCAAAATTTTCAATTGCCAGGTTCGCAAGTTAAAGTTTATTCTGACAAAATTGTGAAAGTATGAGGAATGTTTTAAAAGCGCCATCTTCCTGTGCGGAAAAATATGCTTTAAATAACTTTGTTTCTTTTACTACACAGGTCACTTATTCACTGTTTGCAGTATGCGTGTATGACTCATGATACTTCTTCCACGGATATGGCCACTAGTACCGTTTTAAGGAGGTGTGCATGGCTGCATTCTCAGAACCTTCCAGATGACATTAAAAATTAGATTTTAAATACTCCTTTGGATAGAGATTTAGTGTGTGGCTCTTGTGCTGCAGAGGTGATAAAGTGTAATGAAAGGGGCAAGCTGATCCAGAGAGCCTCTTTTCAGCTCTCCTTTTCCAAACTGTCCAGGGATTTTCTTTCTCCTCTTCCATTTTTGGCAGAAAACAGAAAAACAGTCTCAACAGAATTCAGGTAAACAGATGTTTAAGAAGGAATGGCAAGGGTGTTACACAAAGAAATCTCTAACCTCACAAAACCATGGACCGTCCAAATTTGTCTGAAGGGCTATTCAAGATACCTTGTGACCCACTCCCACCCTGGAACTCCTTTTCTACTAGAAAGTCTGAATCTCCATTTTTCTCTTTGGCAACAGATGGCTTCACACAAATGGTCCTGAATATCATTCATCAAAAATACAGCTGGCAATGGGAAGAAATTCCTCCGCTCCAGGAGTCATTACTCATGCTCCAGACCAGACTCTTGTTTCCACCTGCTTTTCATCGCATTCTGTCCCAAGGCCTGACAGAACCAGATTCTCCTTCACAAGTGGGGAAGGGTGTTTTATTCAAAGACGTTCCTAGTGCTAAAGAAAGAAAATGCTTGGAGACCAGTTATGTATATTCCTTTCCTAAACCTGTCTGTGATAGTGCCTTAATTCAAAATTACATTCACTTTTCAACCTGATACGTTTTCTTTCAAGTTTCCTGGTAACACTAGGCTTAAAAGATGCTTATCACATTCCTATTAATCCAGACTTCAGACATTTCTTAATGTTTTGTATGTCTGGATCACACCATCAGTTCTCTTCCTAAAACTCTGGACTACCATTGCACTAACTGTGTTCACAAAATGTCCAACTCGTTATATCAGGCTACAGGGTATAAACATTTATCCATATTTAGATTACTTGTTTATCTTTGCAGTGTCTTTTTCAAGGTGTCAAGAATCTCTACCTTGGGTGACAGATCTCTCACACAAGGTAGGATTCCAAGAGAACAGTCAAATGTCTTTCCTGTCTCGCTTAAACAAGACTGTGTTCCTGGAATGTCAACTGGACAATTCAGTTCAAACAGCTAGTCTTCCACAGGACAAGAGAGATCCTTAGTTATACCCATTTCTAAGGTTTTCCACTCAAGACTTCAGTCACTGCAAGGGAGTACCTCAGGATTTTAGGTTTCATGACATCTATGATTCCCATGATACCCTGGCAACACTCCAAATCAAAAAGATACAGCAGCATCTGAAATATCTTTGGTCCCAGCATCAGCACCCTTTAGCTTTTCAAATCACCATGCTGGTGTTTGTCAGAAGAGAAATCTTCTGGTGGAGACAACAGACATCCTTAAATTTAGGTCTCCCCTTCTCTCTCCCTGCTCCAAAGCAGTCAGTCACCACTTAACCTTTGGATTTTGCTTGGGAGCAGTTGCAGGAGGGATAGAAGTGCAGGGCTGTGGGAAACCAAGAATAGATACAAGCACATAAACATCTATGAGATGCTTGCCCTGATCAAGGCACTCAACTCTCTGAACCACCTCTGGGCCTTGAGACCTCTTCAAAGTGCTTTTAGACAATACCACAGTCTTGTGGTACAGCAACAAGGAAGGGGGAACCAGCTCTTACCTCCCTGTGCTGACTAGCCATGCTAGCTTGAGATATAGGTTCATAGCACAATCTCATTCTACAGGTATCCTACATTCCCCGTCAGAGCAAAATTGTGTGGTAGACAAACTGAGCAGAACCAGGGCAGACTCTCATGAAAGGAAACTAGATCAGGGGATCTTTCAACATTTGATCCATCCATGGGCAGTTTGCCAAGTAGACCTCTTTACCTCCACTCTGAACAAGCAACTGGCAAAATTCTGTTCCAGGACTCTATGCAAAAAGACAGACATCTTTTCTTTGGACAGGAATGGTCCTGCATGCTTTTCCACCAATTTCCAGGGCACTTCTGAAGATTCAAAAGGAATCCCCAAGATCATTGTGGTGACTCCCTTATTGCCTGGGCAGCTGTAGTTTCTCATTTCTTTCGGAACTGGCTGCGGCAATTACCGCAAGCTACTTCACACACAATCTACTGACACAAGAAAAGGGATGATACACTCCAACATCAATCATTTTCAATTGACGGCCTGGATGAGGATTCCTTTTAGGTACCTGGTTACTGAGGATGTGCAGCAAGTACTAATGGAAACAAGAAAACCTGCTACTAAAAAATATATCGGCAAACAGAAAAGGTTTTCAAGCTGATACCAACGGCATAACATAATTCAAGGCCAGTTTTTCTCTGGTTTTACAATACAATATCTGTGCAAATTACTATTCTATGGCATTTCTTACTCCTTTACGAAGGTTCATTCATCAGCCATTTCAGCATGTATGTCCACAGATCCTCCTTTTTAAAAGACAGTATCATATTAAACTGTTCTTGAAAGGGGGTTTGCATAACACTCCAACAAGTAAACCCTTGGCCCTTCCTTGGGATCTTATATTTGTGTCAGAGAAGCTAACACTTGCAACATTCGAACAACTAATCTGGCTGAGTTGAGGTCCTTAACATGGTAAACACTTCTGCCAATTGCTCTGATCTCTGCAAGAAGAGTAATCGATTTACAAGTTCTTATGGTGAGTCAACCCTACCTCATTTTCCATAATGACAGGGTTTCTTTGTGAAATTATCTGTCATTTATGCCGTAAGGGGTATCCAAGTTTACTTTATGCCAAACTATCGATCTCCCTGTTTTCTACACTGAATCTAAAAATGAGAGAGAAAGGATACTCCATACCTTGGATGTCCGCAAATAGCTCAGTTACCATCTTGACAGTTCAGTATCTCTCAGATCATCAGATCAATTGTTTATGTCTTGTGAAGATAAGAAGAGGGGGAAAACCTTCTCAAAACAGACCATTTGAAAATGGTTGTCAAAGGCTTACCGTAACAAATTTATTCCAGGCAGGGTCAAGGCCTTCTCTACCAGGGCCGTGGCTACATCAATGGCTTTTTGGGAAGAGCTGGATTCTAGAAATATTCTACAAGCTGCTACTTGGTTGTCTGAACATGCTTTTACAAAGCACTAGAAGTTTGATTCCTTCTCTAGGTCCAGATTAAGCTTTGCTAGGACCCTTCTCCACAGGTTCCCTAACTCTTCTCCTTCCACCTCGCAAATATAGTTAGCTATAGTAATCTACCCATATAGCGAAAGCTACTGCAACAGTGATCAATATGAAAAACATAATACAGTTGCATAAGCTGAACTTACCATAACAGATGTTCGAATGATCACTGCTGCTGTAGCCGTTCTTAAAGTAATAGATGTTTGAATGATCACTGCTGCAGTAGCCATTCTTACAGTAACAGTAGATGTTCGAATGCTCACTGCTCAAGTAGTCACTCCCTCCTTCCATC